>NC_056732.1:175907021-175937654 GCF_019279795.1 Protopterus annectens
GACAGGTGGGCACGTAGGAGAGATCCCTCATATTGTGTAAGTTCTCACTCTGAGGTAACTTCTGCATTTAGCCAATGACAATCATAAAAAGAGGGAACCAATGCAGTCTCAGCCAAAATGGAGTCATCAACAAGATTTTGGGAGCATTCTGTTGTACTATGAACAGGACTTTTGGAATGAGGGAAAGGGGAAGGAAAGCATACAGAAACATTTCCTTCCAAGAAAGGGGGGGGGGGGGGTGTCCACATTTCCAAACCAGAGGACCTTGAACTCTGGTACAAAATAGGAGGACGTGGTCTGTTCAGAGTGGAAGCATAAAGATCCATTTGAAGGATAACCCACAATGTTTTGACCTGAAGGAGTCACTTAATAGTGAATAGCTAATTCCCCCAGCCAGGAGTGCCAACCGGCAGAGAAGATAAGGTCATCATTGCCCCCCCCCCCCAATTTGTTAGTATACCACATCACTGTAGTATTGTCTGTGAAAACCTTGAGACTTTTTGTTGATGAAATAACCACACTCCCTGCACCTTCAAGGAGCTAAAACTGCTCCCCATCTCACATCTGAAGAGTTTGTGAACAGCTCCCAAGTGGGAAGAGGTGGATGAAAAGGAAGCCCTGGACATTGCTGAATCCATCACTGAAGTTCCTGCTCAAGACATAGAAAAAGAGGAAATGAGAATACTGAAGCAAAACTGACTTGAGAAACCACTGAAGTTTTCTCATGTGGAGTACATCAAAAGGGAGCACAGGGATGGTGGAAATTCCCTGGCTGTTACCAAAGTCAGAGAAGGAGGAACTGAAAAAAGGAATTAGGGCCTTGGGAGGAGCAGGGATGCAAGTATGGAAACAATCTGGATCCTGCATCCCAGAAAGACAAGATCCTGAGGATAAAAGTCAGAAAGGACTTTTTGAAATTTACAGTGAACCCCAGGCTCTGCAGCAGGGAAATGGCAAAATGAAGACTTTGCAACAACATCGATGAAGATGATGTCTGAAACCGGAGGTCGTCCAAGTAGAGAAAGACTTGGACCCCTCCCGTAGCCTGCAAAAATCAATCACAGGACTGAGGCATTTGGTGAACAACCTTGGAGCAGTAGAAAGGCCATACTGCAAAGCAGAGAACTGAAAATGCCAGAAAGCAGAGAAAGGTAAAAAACCTTCCTGAAAAGGAGATGTCATTGGAATATGAAGATAAGCATCCTTGAGGTCCAGACAAGCCTGAAAAAGCAGAAGGAACGAAGTCTAAAGGGACAATGTTCTAAAAGAGAGGACTTTTCAGAAAAGTGTTTAGATGAGAGTAGTCTGGAATAGGTCTCCAACAGCACCCTTTCCTGGACACCAAAACATTCTGGAATAAAACCCTTCCTTCTCCTCTGGGAAACTTGAACTTCCTGAATAGTTCCCAGTCAAGAGATTCCAAAGCACACCCGGAAAGAAAGGCAACTTTTCCTGGAGGGACTGAGGAATGCCCATAAAGGGTGGAAAAGATTTCCAGACCATGAAATACCCTAGGTAGACAATGGACAGAATCCAGGAACCCTGAGCAATCCAACTAAGCAAGAAGAGAAAGAGGAATGTGGCCAAGGAGGACATGATAGTCAAACAGCACCTGGTTTGTCTGGGAAAGGAGACTTGTGTGGAACAGATGTTTTGGTAGCTTTAGCAGGAGGAGCCCGCTTCCCACCCTTCTTACCCCTGGGGGAAGGGCAAGACTACATACTAACAAAGATTGGCTTATTGAGGTAATTTCTCTGAAAATTTAAGCACAGGAGAAGCAAAAACATGTTTAAGTTCCTGCAAGATCTTCTCCTTATTCTGAAGGGACAAAAATTACCAGCAGCTTCATCAAACAAGTGTTCGTTGTACAGAGAAGCATCTTTAACAGCCTTACTATCATCAGGCAAAGGTTGAAGCTGAAGCCAGGAATATATCCTCATCACAGAAACAAAGGCAGCAGCCCTAGAAGCAGCATTTGCTGCATCGTAACTACACTTAATGGAATGGCAAACCATCTGGGACAAAGTCCCTAACAGAAAAAAAGGCAGAAGTCTTCCCTTCAGAGTCTGGGAGATCAGAAATTACCTGACAGGCCTGGGAAAGGGGAGAGAGTGAGAGGAGTGAGAGGAGTGAGAGAGAATCCAAACATAGGAGTCGGACAAATGACCGTCCTAAAAGCCAAAGTAGCAGAGGTATATAGACCTTAACTAGCCTTTCCATAAGTCTGCTGTCTTTATCAGAAGGAAGGTTCATAGGTAGGTACTAGGCTAAAAAAATCGGCCCAAGGGCCTAAGTAAACCTAGCCAACAAGGTTCACTGGCTAACGCCACCCAAGAAAGTTAATTTCCTGTGCCCCTGTCGAGCAGAGCCACAGAAGTGATCCCCGGGGTGTATTTCCTATTTCTCATCCACTCGAGATTTTTCTTGAAGAGTGCCAATGAGGAACTTTGCTGGGCGTAGATGGGTAGCTTGTTCCAGAGTATATAAAGTCTCTGGGCCAGGAATCTATCCCTCCAGCATGTCCTGTTTATTGTGGTGAGAAGGTTTAGGTCCCTAGAGCATGTAGCTCGGAGGGATTGGGATTTCTTTAGGTGCAGCATGTCCAACAGCTCTGGGTTTAACATAGCTTTATATGTTAGGCAGAGATCTCCTTGGTGTAAGTGATATGCTACAGAGTAAAGCTGGAGTTTTTTGAGACGGTCAGTGTAGGGCATCTGTTTGAGGCCAATAATCCTCTTTAAGTACTTCTGTGACCTTTCCAGCTGCTGCAGATGTCTTGTGAGGTACATTTCAAAAGGGGCGTTGTACTCTATAATGGGTCTCTGAGTGCTGAGTAGAGGGGAACAAGGACCTCCTTTTTCCTGATAGAGAACCCTTTTGTGAGGAGGTGTGCCACACAGGATTTCCTGACTACTGTGGCGATGTGATTATCAAATGAGAGACTACTGTCCACCTGGGTCCCAAGGTCTCATCACACATTTGGCATTAAGTAGACTGCCGTTTATATTATAGTTCATGGGTACAGAGTTTCTACCCAAGGGGATAACAATGCACTTTTTGGCACGAAGCTTGAGGCCATGCCTCTGACATCAGGCATCTGTCTCAGCGAGGCCCTTCTGCAGGATGTCCACATCATTTGGGGCTCGACTATGGCTCCTAGTTTGCAATCATGTGCAAACTTCATTAGCCAGAGGCCTTCTGTGTTTGGTATCTACTTCTCTGAAGTACAGGCTAACAGGAGAGGTCCCAGGACTGAACCCTGTGGTACTCCACTTGTCACTGGTTTAAAGTCAGATTTGGAGCCTGCGACTTTTATAGTGTGGGTTCTGTCAGTGAGCCAGTTGGCAACGGACGTAGGGATTTATACCTAGTTTAGTAAGTTTAGCTATAATTCCAAAATGGGGGATGGTGTTGAAAGCCTTGGCGAGGTGAAGATAGGCTGTGTGAACCACCTTACCCTAGTCTACGGCTTTAGTGACTGCCTCAAAGAAGTCGATCAGGTTCAGAAGGCATGATCTGCCTTTCACAAACCCTAACTGGGTGGGGTCCAGAGTTTGGAGGTTATCAATGTCCTGGTTTAGGAGTTCCATGGTGATACGTTCCATGGCCTTGCAGACCAGGCTCGTCAGGCTAACAGGGCAATACTTCCCAGGATCAGTGGTGGCTCCCCCTTTGTGGAGTGGGACAACTGCTGCTGTGCGCCTTTCAGTGGGCACAAAGCCTGGTGTGAGACTATGACTGAACATGATGCTTAGGTGGGGAGCCAGTTCGTTCTGAAGTTCATGTAAAACACAACCTAGGGTGTTGTCCAGTCCCATGGATGTTGTGTTTTTGGTTTTAGAGAGAGTGCAGTTTTTACCTGCATAGATGTGATTGCAGGAACTCTGCATTCTTCCTGTATAGATATGAGCCCTTTAGGGAGTGAGGAGCAGGTAAAGTTAGCACTGAACCTATCTGCCAGGATGCTGGCAATATCAGTTGGTTCTGTAATTTTCGTGCCATTGTGCTGTAACACAAAGATCTGGGTGTTGCCATTGAGATTCTTGACATAGCTATAGAATGCTTTGTGGCTGCCCTTAGAATCCGTGGCTATTTGGTTTTCATAGCTAGCTTTGGAGGTTCTTATAAAGGGATCTCAGCTTCTTACCGAGGCTGTCCAGGGAGCTCCTCCACTCATGGGATTTTACTCTCTTTTGCAACAGTTTCTTCCTTCTGTTGTAGAGAGTTTGTTTATGGCAGGGGACCACCAGATTGGCTTCCTTTTTTTGGTTCCGTTTGGGATAGCACGATCCATGCACTCGTGTAAGTGTTTATAAAGTGAATCTGTGCAGGATACAGCAATCGTAACTGTATTGTCCATCTGCATGGGTGTCATGAAGTTCACCACTTCTGTCTTAAGAAGCATGAAGTTGGCTTTGGAGAAATTTTTTACCGTGGTTTCCTTAATGGTGGGTGGGGCCGGGATGCCGATATCCAAGGCGATTTGCTTAAGGTCGGATCTCACCAACGAGGAGTTGACTTCAGCTGTAAACACTGGTCACTCATGTTGGTAATGACTAGGTCTAGGATATTGTTGCCCCTGGTGGGGGTGACGATAAGTTGATCCAGGGCACTGGAATTTATGAATTCCAGAAAGCGTTGAGCGAAGGAGTTGGTACACGAATAGTTTTCCCAGTTAATGGGGTAGTTGAAATCGCCCATTATTAGGGTGTTTGGTTGAACCCTAATATTTTCCATTATATCAAGAAAAGAGGAGTGGGAATCCTGGGGCATGGTGGGGGATCTGTAGCAAGCTACAATTTGGATTGCAGTTTTGCCCAGAGTCAGTTGCACTTGGATAACCTTGGATGCATTAAGCTGCGCAACTAGCCTGGAGGTGTGGATATCCTTAACGAATATGGACACACCTCCACCTTTGGTGTTTTGGTCCAGGTTAGATGGCCGAAAGGTGTGGTTAGCCTGGTAATGCAAGGGTGCTCTACAGAGCCTTGAACCAGGTCTCAGTCACTGCACAGATATAGACATTCACCATTTTAAGGAGTGCCTCGAGTGAGTGCATTTTGAGATTTAGACTTCTAGCATAGAGTAGCATTACCCTCAGTTTTTGCTTGCCTGTTCCTGTTACAGTGGTGAATTTGACATTTGAACCTTGCCTAAAAAAAGCACTATAGGGGTGGCAAGACCCTTGGCCTCTATTCGGAATCCCAGGGGCGACAGGTCCAGGCCATCTCTGGCAAAGCATTGTGGTCTGTTGACCATGTCGTCCCAGGCAGACAAATACTGGATCCCCTTAGAATGACACTAGAAGCTTAGCCAATTGTTGAAGTCAATCATTTTGTCCTTGTACTGTGGTATCGTTCTGAGCAATGGCAGGATGCTACTCAGAGCTAGGGTCATACCTGCCTGGGCTACAAGATCGGAGAGCTCTTACATGTCTCTTTTCATGTAGTCCATGGAGGTACGTCTCAGGCCATTCACACCAACATGGACAATGACAGTCATATTTGTACTTGTTATGGAGTGACCCAAGTGCGTGGGTTATGTGGCGGATCCTGGCACCCGATAGGCAGCCGACAGTAACCTTCTCCTTGTTTAGCCTGGTGAGTGGGACATCAGTGTACCAAACTATAGAGTCGCCTATGATTAGTGTGCTGGGTACGTTGTTTTGCCTTATGGGCTGTGGTTTATTGGCACACAGTCTGTGTGTTATGTTTCATTTGGGTTGTGTTGGGGGGGGGGGTGGAGGTTGCTCGCGTTTCTGCTTTGGAGGTCTCTGTTGCTTGAGCAGATTATTACTGAAAGCCTCCACAAATGTTTTTGCGTGTCTAGGTGTGGATTTTGGTGGTGTAAGTTTAGTGGGACTATATGATGAGTGTGGTGTGGTGCGGTGCAAGTGTTTGCCTTCTCCTCTTGACTGTCAAGTTCAGTCTTGGTTGGAGAGAGCTTTACCTCCAGTTTGGCTAGACAAGTGCATCTCTCACAGGTTGTGGTGTTGGGTGGTAGGAGGAGAGGGTTGTCTGTGTACATGAGGCAATTGCTGCATTGCCCCAAGATGCCCAGATTCAGACAGGAGAGAACACTGGGAGCTGACCCTTGGACATGCCTGAATAAAAAACTAAACTACTTTCTTCTAGACGAGTGAGTATAAGAGCGTTTTTTTTTTTCTACGCAAGTGAGGAAAGCAAGTACAAAAATTGTTTTCCTCTAGGTAAAGAGGAAGGCTGAGTGCTGTAGTAATTTGAATCTTATTTAGTGCTAACAACAAGTTCTGAACAAGTGCTGAGCACGAATAAGCAAATTCAAGTGCTAAAACTGAGAATCTGTACCTGGATCTTGTGGTAGATACGTTCGAATGCTTCCCTCCAACACAGAAAGGCTTGCGGGGCTCAGAAGCTTACAAACAGTCCTGGACATAGCAAATCCGTATTTGGACTAGACTAGTTACAGGAAAGGTGGGAAACAAGCGCAAATGCGAGCTTTTAAACCAGAAGGTGGAAAGAGATTGAAAAACTGCTCAAAACGGCCAATAAACTACAATTCCTGGGCCAGAAACCACTCTTGTGGTAGATAAGCTAGAAGGCTTCCCTCCAACACAGAAAGGCTTGGGAGGCTCAGAAGCTTACAAACAGTCCTGGATACAGCAAATCTGTATCTGGACTAGACTAGTTAAAGGAAAGGCAGGAAACAAGCTTAGAAAAAAAAACTTTTTTTTTTTTTTGTAAGGTGGAAAGGGAGAAAGGAGAAACAGAAGATAATTCAAAATTAAGGATCCAAGTGGCTTGCCTTTCACAAAGGTTCTCTCTAAATTAGGTACAATGAGCTAGTGACACTAGACTGGAATAGAGCTGAACAGATAGGACTGGTAGGAGTGCTTGAAGCCAAAATATGACCTCGCTGTACTCGGTTGAGTGAGCAAATGAGATAGATCCAAGAGGAGTGTTCAAATACAAATTTACAGGACGGGCGGGCAATTCCAAAACCACCAAGATTCCAGGTTTAAACGAAACCTGTTCCATTAGTTTGTGCCTTTCGGCTTTTCCTGGTTAGGGGTCGCCACAGCGGAACTCCAGTCCGCTAATGATTGGTAGTAGATTTTTACGTACTGGCTTGCCGAGCCTAATGCACAACCTTCAACAAAGGAACACCCATTCACGCATGTCGCTACACAGAAGACGCTCTGAGAATCGAACGGGCAACGTCTGTGAGGCGACAACGCTACCGCAGCACCACCTGTTCCATTAGTAGTATTTTAAAACTGAAAAGCTTGCAGAGATGAAGTATTAATGTGCAAGAAGTTAATTTTTAATATGAGATTAACTGTATTTTTAAGTTAGTTTTAGATAGACCTACTTATATGACTAGTATTTTCTATATGCTCGGGTGCTTTCCTAGAGCATCATTGTTAATTGTAAGGTCTGTATTGTTTAATTTTTACCTCGTTTTGTCTGCGACACTTTAGCATTAGTGAGTTGCCTTTTAATATTGTGGTGCCTTTAATAAGTTAAGGCAAGTGCAACAATGCATCCTAATTGATTATCCAGAATCACCTGCTGTTACAAAACGCAGATTTGAATGTTTTAATTTGTTTCTGATGAAGTTTGCCTGTCTGGCAAATGAAAAGCGCTTTAAACAAATTATACTTGTACCAATAAATTCTTGGTTTTACTTAGACAGCTAGCCGTGGCAGTATTCTTTATTTTTCCCATAAAGATTAATACCAGAACAAGAACTGGGAGGGGGAAACTGCAGAGAGAGACCACAGTATTCTACGAAACAAATAGAAAAAAAATGCAGTACAATCTTTAAACACTGCAAGTTTGTACTTAACTCAGCTAGTAATGCAGTTGATTGTAGGTATGTAGCAGAAGCCAAACAACTTAGGTATTGAGTAGTAATAAAGGAAGTAACTTAGTAGAAGGCTGCAACTGAGATGGCTTGTCAGATGTCACAGACACCACAGAAGGGTTAGCAGAACACCTGTATAGAAACTTATAGTCCTTAGGCACCCTACAAAATCTATTGGGTTTTTTGGGGCAGCGGACTGGGAATCAAGAACCTTAGATGCAGTATGAAAAAGCATCCAAAAAGCAGCCAAAACAAGAGGAAGAGCAGAAGACCCAGGACAGTTCATCTGCTGGAGCTCGTAATACCCATTTTGTACTTTAGAAACCTGGACACAATCCCATTTAAAAAACTCATTCCCAAAAGAAAATTTCCTCGAAAGGAGTCTCAGGCCTAGTAGGTTCCTCTTCCTCAGACCCATAGTCTAAAGGAGAGAGATCCTAAGATGAACAAGTAAGGGATTCCTCATCTGAATCCAGCCCTTCCTCAGAGGATTCCTGTTCCCTGGGCCTTTTAAGGGGAGTGGTGGACAAAGGGGGAGCTGGAATAAACACTCAAGGAGGTGGTTTCAAAGCCATCAAAGCATTACACAGGCCCTGAATGAAATTCTTCCATTCACTCTGCCACTTCTTAGGAGCTGAAAAAATATGCTTAATCTTTTGCTTTTTCTTCAAGGAGACTGTCACCTTATTAAAAAAAGAAAAACCTTAAAAGGCTCCAACCCTGTATGGCATTCAATATTAGTAGTCTGAACTTTCTCCCAGACAAAAATCTGAGGACCACCACTAGGCCCCTCCCCTGACCAAAATCTGAGGAACACCCCTAGGCCCCTTGGAAATAATCAGCTGCAGTTCCTCCTGAACTTCCAAAGTGGATGTCTGTAAAGCCTCCAAGGATGTGCTTAAAGTTGTATCCAGGCCAGCCTCTGAAATGGTCGGAGCAGAAGAATCCAATGGCAGAGCTGGGCAATCCTCTGGGCTTTCACTAGTATAGGGAGAAACGTCCAGCGGAGGCTGCACAGCAGAAGAATCAGACCTAGACGTCTTTGCCTTCGTCTTCATGAACAGCTGTCCCTTGGAGTGGGAAGTTCCTTCCATCAGGTCTTTAACTAAAAACGTAAGATGTTGATTCTCCAAATACAAAGCCAAAGAAGAAAGATGACTACAAAGAGTCTTAGGAATAAAGGCCTGACAAACTGAACAGGATGTACGGTCATGGGAAACGCAGAGACAAAATAAGCACTGCTTGTGACGGTTTATGGGGAATCTGTCTCCCACACCGACATTTATCCTGCTTGGTTGACATGAAACTCAACAAGCAGCAATACTAACAAAAAAGCTTTGGTATACTAGCCGGACATTGTAATGAATATTACAACAGTGAAATGGAGGACATCATCTACAAGGCAGTCATTGCCACTTCTGTGTATAACTCAGATATCTGACTTTGATAAAAGAGGATGCTAATGTAATGTAGTTCACTTTTGCTCCACACAAATGACTGCCACACATTAAAGTATTCCAAGCTGCTTCACACATTTCATATTAGCACTACAATGCCAAAATAATAAGCAAACAGGCAGCTAGTCATTTTCTTACACATAAAAACCCAATAATTTGTCTACTTAACTGGACATCTGAGAAATGCACAATCTTATTTCATACAAATGCAAACTAGTAGTAAAAACCAGAGTGTGACCACTTAAACTGCACAAAGAACAATAAATCATTTACTTTCAAGAGACCACTGCAACACCCACTCAGAAGTCACATTTTGGAGCACTTCAGACAAGTGTGATAAAAACGATGACAAATTTCAATTTGGTGAACTTAAACTAGTAGTAGCCACACATTAAAAATTATTCCAAATTGCTTCAAAAAAAAAAAAAAAAAATCACATCAATCATGCAAATGCTCACTAGTCTTGCAAAGCCAGATAGTGATTGTAAAATGTAACTTAATATCTCTTTTTTTTCCCAGCTTAAACAAACACCTCCTACCCCTACCTAACAGTTACAATACACAGCCATAATTTTAGCTGCATTTCAGCTTTGAGCCTTGAAAACAGTAGTCAAAGTATTTCAAGTTGCTTCACACAAAAAAAAAAAAAAAAAAAAAAAAAAAAAATCACAGTAATCCTGTAAGTGTACACTAGTCCTATAAGAACAGATACGGACTGCCTGAAATGAGAAAACAAAACATCCAGTTATTCTACAGACAGCTGCCCCCACCCCATAGTCATAGCCAAAAATAAAAGGCTTGTATTGTATTTGGCAAAATTTATTAAAAAAAATTACACACCACGGGGTGTGCAGTGGCAAATCCCACCCCTAGTCAATCACTGCCACCAAAACTTGTGTAAAAAACAGGAGGTATAACATCCAATAGGAAGCTACCACCCCACTGTGCTCCCTGTCAAACAGCAAAGCTTACAAAAGTGTGACGATAAAAGTCAATTATGTAAACACAGTGGGGAGAGTGGACACCCCCTTGATGTATATGGGCACTCCTCTCACATCAGTTGTTCAAAGCCCATGGCCAAACCTGCACAAAAATGGTGCGTTGTGTTTAAAGTTGCACCTTTTATTTCTCCACTCCCGTTTTTAAATTTCTCATACACATTTTCTTTTTTTGCACTTTGTATTTCAACTTTGATCCACAGAAATGGTAGCTAAACATTAAATGTAACCTAAGTTGCTACATATAAATCACAGTAACTTGGTACGAAACTAAAATCACATCTCTAGCCAAGGATAATCATAAGGCATTCTTTAACTATGTCTGAAGTCTAACAGGGAATTCCCAGATATGTGCCAAACTGGTTGTAGATGGGGTCACTCGTACTATACCAGAAGACACCACCAACTTTCTAGCTGACAGATTCAATGCAAACTGCACCCCCCCACAAATCTCAAAGCATACCAGACACCAGCCTTCTACCTACCTCTACAGAGCAGGTAATCTCTGCACTCGCCATTGCCAAAAACACTGCCTTAATACGACCAGATAATATCCCAGGATGTTTACTAAACAATCTAAAAACAAGACCTAGTAAACTCACATGGTGCTCTCTTTAATCATAGCTCGAGAACTGGCCACATCCCTGCAGAATGGAGAACAGCAACAGTATCTCCCTGAACAAAAAAAAAAGGGGGGGGGGGTGTCAACTGACTCTGGGAACTACAGACCCTTAAGTCTAACCAGCCTCATCTAAAAGGCCATGGAAAGAATCATCATAGACCTTATCAATAAGGACATAGGAACCTCCAAAAACTGGACCTAACCAGGTATGGCTTTGTTAAGGGGAGCTCATGCTTATTAAACCTGGTAGACTTCTTTGAGAATGTCACCAAAGCCATGGACAAAGTAAGACCATGTACACAGCCTATCTCGGCCTTGCCAAGGCTTTTGACGCAATTCCCCACTCTGGCATCATTGAGAAACTCTCCCAGATAGGGATTAACCCTTACATTACTAGACGAGTAGACAACTGGTCACCGACAGAGCACTGTCAAAATTGGTGACGCCACCTCCACCAGTAGACCCGTCACCAGTGGAGTACCGCAGGGATCTGTGCTGGGCCCCTTACTATTTGGCATCTATTTTTCAGAAGTCCAGGTCAAAGTAGACTGCCTTTGGCTCACCATGTTCACCGATTGCAAACTGGGAGCAATCAGAGTTTTCCAATGATGTCAACATATTGCAAGAAGGGCTAAACATAACTGATTGGTGCCAAAGCCATAGTCTAAAACTAAATGCAAGAAAATGCATTATTACTCCCTTTGGCAAAACGGAATTCTTTATAAATTACAGTACTGACAGCACACCCATCCTGAGTTCCAACTCAGTGGTGTGAAAGTTGGGAAATACAGGTTGATAGTAATCTGAACTTTGACCATCAAATTTCCGCAATGGTAAGGAAAGTCTTCTATATAGCGCTCCTCATAAGCAAGGGCATAGCATCCAGGTCAAGGGATGCTATAACTCCACTATACTAGACCCTCATCAGGTCACTAAGAGTATAATGCATCCTTTTGCATGTACCTCATCAGATGCCAGCAGCAGCTAGAGAGACCTCAGTGGTTTCTCACTAAGAAAATATAGGGACTCCAAACTATGACCTACGTGAACAGGCTGAAATCCCTGTCATTTTACTCTATCTTATAGGCTGCTGAGAAGTGACTTGTGCCTGGCCTATATGGCAATGTTCAACCCTGCCCTAATGGAAATGCTGCACATCTGCCAGTCAAATTGTTCAACAGGCATTCGCTCTAGGGATGTCAACTTAGCTTGTGACACTAACGGATCATGCTGGAGAGACAATGTCTCCCAGAGTCTGCCGCTTCTCTGGAACAGACTCCCTGTACATCTAAAACAAACCTCCTCAAAACGCAAAGTAAATAACTGGATAGGAGACCGCAAATTCACCACTGGGGTAGCACCCATAACCCCCATGGACAGGGGGAGCCGGTGTTAGTCACAGACACACTGTTCATAATTTTGTTATGTGAATTAACCAAAAAAGAACAAATGGGAATACTTGGGATTAACATGTCTAGGCTTGTAAAGGCTTAAAGGCCACTAGCCTAGTATCCTCCTATGAACCTATGTAATCATGCAAATGCATACTTGTTCTGCAAAGACATATGATGTCTGTTTAAACTAAGAAAATAACAAATGTTGGTTACTTTCTACAGACAGCTACCACCCTCACCTATCAGTTACAGCTAAAAATAACCACGATGGATTGTACTTCAGGTTTGTTCAATGGAACTACTAGTCAAAGTATTCAAAGTTCTTTCACACAAATCACAGCAGCACTGTTAAATCAGAATAAAGAGGAATAAGCAGCTGTTAGGCAATCCAGCATTTTTAGGTTATTCAAATTCATTTAGTGAGCAGAGCAGGTTTTGCAACAGTTTCTCAGGGACTTCAAAGATGACTGCACATTAAGTAACAGCATAACTTTAGCTCTCCCAATGAGAAAACAGATGCTTAAAAAAAAAAAAACACCCCACAACACAATTAATATGTATTTTTGGGAAAATTTCAGTTACTGGCTAGTAAGTGCATTGCCTCGATACCAGCAAAGAAGAAATATAGAAAACATGAAAGAAAAATCAATAGCAAAAGGTGAGAAGAAAAACACTGTCTAGGAAGAATCCTGCAGCTGTTCAGCAAAAAAGCAGTTCAAGGTCCAGCTTTGGTGCAGTAATCTAGGGGAAAGAATGAGTCAAAAGTGCCCAAAACTAATTAAAATAAAACTTGGAATATCTCAGCTCAAACAACAAATGGCTGGGAAAGAAACTAAAGAAGCTTTAAACAGACACTCATAGGAGGCGCATTGGTGCAGCGGTAAGCATTGTCAGCTCACAGCAAGAGGTTTTCTGGTTTTATTCTCAGCTGGAGTGCCTTCTGTGTGGAGTTTGCATGTCCTCCCTGTGTTTGTGTGGGTTTCCTCCCACATTACAAAGACATGCATTTGGAGCATTTCTCCCGGGGCTCTGCTGAAAATTGGCTTTGTTCCAAGTTGGACTTTCCCAGTAAACAAATGTAAAATAAAAATAAAAAAAACGCACACGAGTTGATAACACTGTAGAAATCTGAGGACGAAATTAAAAGGCTGTCAGAGTACGAGACTGGTCAAGAAGCAATGTTTAAAAAAATGGTAGAATTATAAGGTAGAGCACGTAAGGAAGACCTGAGATTTTCTACTGTGCCAGAGAAAATGAAAGAAGCAGACTATTAATTTTATGAAAGCAGAAATAATCAAATGAACTGGTATTTCAAAGTTGTTGCTAGTTGAAAGGGCACATTGTGTGTATGCTCCAAACCTGGCTATGAAAAAGCAGCCAACGTCTCTAATAGTAAAAATGCAATCCTACGCACAGAAAGGGCCGATTCTGACAAAACTGGCAGAAGGACAAAGTACTAAAACTTGGAGACAGCAGAGTGTTTGTGGAAAATGATTACTCATTATACATGGCAGGAGTAGTAAATTTACACCTGAAAAAAAATCAGGGAATGTCAAACAGGTGCGAGATCCAAGCTGCCATATCTACTTATTTTCAGATTTTTTTCCCTGGAGGCTCAAAGTTATTTTTAATGCAGAATACTCTGAAGAGGAAACACAAACGTTTGTCCAACAAAGTGAGTTATCAAACAGAAGGGGATTATGTTTCTTACTCTTCCAATAATAAAGCTCAGAGATAGACTACTCCAGTGAAACATTTTCAGATGTTCCAAAGGAAAATGCTCGAGACAACAAAGAGCAGGAGAGGACTAGAACAACGAGGAATGCATTGGAAATGAACTAGAGACTGGAGTTGAGAGACTGAGATCAACAGGAAGAAAACCCGCAACTCCTAAATTAATGAATAGAAGTGGGATTAAAGGCATCAATCGCATTTGTGAAATTTGTCGAAAAATAAAACCTGGAAACATTGGACTTTGACTGTTAAACCTGTAGGTGAACCAAAGCTTACACTTTACTTAATGTCATTAATGTCTGGAAGAAGATTAAGGAGAGAACATGAAGGAAGACGGTAATTTCAAGTAAAATTGTTTTTATTCTTAACAGTATTTTTATAAAACATACACTGTATGTTATAACTGAAAGCTTTTTTCCGGTTACTTGTGTGTGTTTATAGGGATACTGAAGTAAACAGATTCCCGCTGCCATCTTTTGTTAGTCTTTTTCAGTTTTAAGAAATGTACACACTACAAAATAGTAGTAAATATAGTAACAGATAAAAACTGGAAGTAGGACCTTTAGAAAAGGGCAGCAGCAAATTACATAAAAAAATGGAAACCGTGGAAACAATTCATGCAAAATAATGTTTCGGAGAATGAATGAGGTATAAGGGAAGGCAGGAATTGAATGAGATATTTAATATTTGACTGACAAGGATAATACACAAGGCGACTGATACAATAAACACATACAACATACAAAACATACAAAAATCATACAAAACATACAAAAATCATACAATAAAACAGCCAGATTCACCTGTACTTCCCTTAATCAATCGCACCACTGCCTTTCCTTAAGAAAATGTCACTGGCTCAAACTTCAACATCAACTCCTCCAGCCACAGTTCCACCTGTCCCACTATCTTTCACCAACCCCTAGCTTGTCCAGTTCTGGCAAACATTAACACCCCCCCCCCGCATTCCTAACCGTGACCTATGTAGCTCTGACAAACTCTTGCTGCAAATTTCCAAACCCAATAAATCCATTGGCAAAGTACTTTATAGCTACTCAGTCTCCTCTGCCTGGAACAAACTCCCCTTTCCACATACGCTCTCTTAACACAACCAGTTTTAAAAAAGCTTTAAAAGAATCGCTGCTCAACTCCAGGATCTGTTCCTGTAAAGACACCACCGAAAGTCACCACCTCTGACTTTATCCCATTTCTCCCTTTACCTTTATGGTCCCATCTTCTAATTCCCTTATTCTTCTGTGCAACAATACCTTCTGCCCACTCAATTCCTTTACCACTTACCGTTCCCAGTATACTTCATCTGATCTCCTAACATTGCTAATCCTCTAGACCCAAAGTCTTCTCTTCCTCTCTTCTAGATTATAGTAAGACTGCTACGCTGATCTCCTTCCTCCATAACTTCATCTAATCCACATCTTCACAATTATTGTATTATGTTACCTTTAACATTACTATGCACGTATCTAATATACATGATGTTCGCTTTTTCAGTTTTTGCTATGTATACTGACAAAGCATTCATTCATCTAAATGTTTAACTCTCACTGTATATTTTTTTAAAACTGTATGTAATGTGGAGCTTTTCTCCTGGGGTCTCTGTTGAAAAAGGTCATGCTGCCCAGCAGACTAACACGGCTAACAAATGTCAAATAAATAAATAACACTTTTCATTTTTATAAACTTATGTTTTTTAATCATTTATGACATAAGCAAACAATTTGAGGAAAAAAGCACATAACTCCAACATCTGAAATTTTTAACTGACTGTAATCCTCAGTGTTTACTAGGAAATTAAAAAAAAAAAAAAAAAGAGAGAATAAAACACAAAAAACATCTTATAACCTCTTAGCACAAGAAATATGGACAAAGTGAAAAAAAAACACTACAGGGTGGATAAAGGCCCAAAGTCAAGGGCTTCCTGATCTGCCCCCTCCCCAAGCTACCAGATTCCTAGTCTAGGTGGATAAAGGCCCAAAGTCAAGGGCTTCCTGATCTGCCCCCTCCCCAAGCTACCAGATTCCTACTCTAGGTAGATCATGAGTGGGACACGCAGGATACCAACAAACTGAATGGCCAAATTTACAGGGCTTACCCTTCTCACTTCTCCAATATGGGAGCTTTTCTGGTATTAAAGTGATGAAATACTTTTTTTGCTATTCTTTAAATATCTGAAAAGTGCCCCTATGAAAGAAGACAGACAGGTGGACTCTTAGCTGGGCTATGCTTAAAGCTGGCCTTGCTTGGATTATTACAATTGGCAATACATACCGCATCATATCTGAACCTACTGCTCTATCTCTACTGAGATTACTGCTCAGTATAAAATTCCCCAGGAGTATTTATGCTAAACTTTAACAGACAAGACACTATTACATTTAGCAGCTTTAAATATCAAACCTTATACAAGTTTCCTTGTCCAAATTCTCTCCTCAGAGAAAACAGCCCTTCTGGCCACCCTCTCATAGCCACATCTGCATTTCTTTGTTGAAGCTCAAAGCTTTTGTTCAGGTTCATCACCAAGCAAATCTTCATGCCACTTTCCCAAACATGAAGAAGTCCACTTTCCTAATATATACAAATCTTTTCTTTAGTGTATAGTTCACAAATTGGCCAAATAATGGCAACAACAATATTTATACTTCTGACAGTATATTATGATTCAAATATACTACATTTGCAATGGTTTAGGATCTTTTTTCTCAATCACTTTTCAAAACACTTTCCCCGTAAACATATTATGGAAATTTCCGTAGCCATATAGTAAAAAAGCCACTTGACTAATGTTGATGCGACTCCTCAACCCCAGGTAAAAAAAATAGGAAAAAGTAAAACTGATTATGTCAGCAATGTAATAGACAAGCAGCTCTTCTACCCAAGCATGCATTTCTAACTTTCAGTACAGTGGTCTGTTCTGTAAGTAAATGGTTTACCTTCTTGCAGGGCACCATAACAATTCAATCTGAATAGTATCTACTTGGCTAGTGGTTTGTTCATATCAACATATTAAATTGTGAAGCAGTTATGTAAACGTTTTGCATTTCAAAATTGCCGGTCAGGTTTATACTCTAGTATCACCCCACATCATGCTTCAATAACATTCCTATTAGCAAACTTATTTCTGCAGTACTCAAAACAACTTCAAAAAGACACCACACACCAAAAAATCCTAATGCTTTACACTCTGGAGGAGGCAGTTTTCCAACAAGAATTCAGATGTTAATGCATGGCGTTCACTCTCACTGACACACACACACATACACACACACACACCCCTCAAGCCTGTGACCAAAATTTTAAATAATTGGTTTTCTTCTTCTTTAAAATCATACACTAACATGGTATGGATAATATTACTCTTCAATTATCTGTTCAAACAACTCTGAAGCACTTCGGATACGGACAATATAAACAGAAGGGAAAACATCACATAGACAAACCAATCAGTAAAAACTGCAATACAAACCTAGCCAATCTAGAGTTTTCACTGCGTAATACCCTAAATCTCCTGTAATAGAGGCCCATGGGATATATACAAATGACCTTTTAAGGACATCAAGCGCACTTGATGTCCTTAAGGGGTCATTTGCTTATATCCCATGGACCTCTATTACAGGTGGTTTAAGGCATCATGCAGTGGAAACTATAGCCTGGCTAGGTTTGTCTTGCAGTTTTAACAAACAGAAGTGAGGAATATGTATCATCCCAAAATCAAATTTAAAAATTCACAGCTTGAAAATTTCCCCATCAAGCTGAAAATTTCCTTTAAGGATCAATCACTTTGCCACTAGCATGCCTGTAATGAAGTATACAGTGTTCTCCCTTTTACAGCTTAATGTTCCATGGATCAATACAAATACAAACTGGAGTCATGCTATTTATTTATTTGGAGGGCTTAACAGAAACTGTAAAAACAAATGACCTACTTTCATGACTGTTCCACGACGTGTAATATTATTTTTGAGCAAAAGAAAGTTGAGAAGTATGTTTAAATGACCAATGAGAGCCAAGAGAAGTGCAATCAGTAATACAACTCACAAGACCCTTGGATTTGTGCTTCAGTGCTAACTTTGAAGTGGAATTTAACTCTGAGACAACATCCTTTGCACAAGATATTAAATTGAAATCTTGCTTACCTGAATTAGTGGTAATGTCAGGTGAATGATAAATATTTCACGAGGCTTTTTCAACAGTAATCCTACAAGGATTTCACTACTTTTGTACAAATGACTTCCCACAAAACAAACCATGTGACTGATCAATAAAAAGCGATACTAAAGAGGCATTACATCATCATCACTGGAAGGATACAAGCTCATCCCCCTCTAAATTAAGAAATAAGTTCATAGGCTCATAGATGTGTACTAGGCCAATGGCCCTGGAGCCCTTACAAGCATAACCCATAGAAGTGCCCTGGCATCATGCTGTCCGATGTTAGTTCCTCATGCCTCAAGTGGCGCCACAGGAGTGATCCCCAGTGTGAACTTTTTATTACCCATCCACTCATCAAGATTTCTCTTGAAGAGGGACAGCAAGTTGCTCTGCTTGACATATATGGGAAGTTTATTCCAGAGCATGGGAAATCTCTGGGTGAGGAACCTGTCCCTCCAGCATGTTCTGTTGACTGTGGTAATGAGGTGCGGAGGGATTGGGATTTCTTTAGATGTAGCATTTATAATACAGCTGGGTCAGACATGGCTTTGTAAGTCAAGCAGAGATCACCTCTAAGTAGGCGGTATGAGAAAAAGAATAGCTGGAGTCTTTTGAGTCTGCCCATGTAGGACATGTCATTTAATACCTAGGATTCTCTCTGTGAGGTACTTATGTGGCCTCCCCAGCTGTTGCAGGTGTCTAGATAGGTACATGCTAAATGGGGCATTATACTTTATGACTGGTCTAATGAGGGAAGAGTAGAGAGACAATGACCTCTTCCTTCTGGATGCAAAACCCTTGGTAATGAGATGTGCCACACAGAAGGACTTTCTGACCACAGTGGCAATGTGGTGGTCGAAGGAGAGATTGCTGTCAACCTGTGTTCCCAGATCTCTTATAATGCATTCAGTGTTCAGTGGGCTCCCACTGACGTGGTAATTAGTGGGAACTGAGTTTTTACCAAAGGAGATGACGATGCATTTTTTTTGGCTTTAAGCTTAAGGCCATGGTTTCAACACCAGTCATTGGTCTCAGTGAGGCCTTTCTTCAGGATGTCTGCATCACTTGGGGAATTAATGGCTCCCAGCTTGCAGTCATCCATGAACTTGGTCAGCCAGAGTGCCTTTGTGTTGGCCTGGACCTCTGAGAAATAGATGCCGAACAGGAGAGAACCCAGGACCAATCCCTGTGGGACTCCACTTGTGACTGGTCGGCAGTCTGACTTGGAGCCTGCTACTTTCACACTGTGTTTTTTTTTTTTATCTGTGAGCCAATTTGCAACCCACCTAGTGATACCAAAACCCTGCAAATCTATACACGCCTCCTTAGCCCTGATTCCCCAAGCCTTGTACCATACAAACAAAATATGTTTTTGTGCAGCACATTCTGTTATAATCTGTATTCTTGACTGAAGGTTATTTTCTGAAACTCAAACTGTGAAGCCTGCAAAGAATACTGTATTTTTCTACATTTAAAATGACACTTGACCCAAGTCAGTAAGACCAACCCCTTTTAGAGATTCTTTTAATACCAGCTACTTGACTCAGTTTTTAATATGCCCTCATCTAGTATAGAACTTCCACCACACCAACCAGTTCTCCATATGTAAATCCACTTTCCAATTTCTAAATTCAAAACAAAGTGCATCCCTCAAATTATCCCTTAAAATTGTTATTCACATTAATATCCTTTTCATGTACACAACAGTGAGCATATCTTCTCTGTAATGTCCTCCACTAATAACCATAGAAACAAAACTTATACATATGAACTTTACACAATCCAGTGTGGGAGGTATTGCTCCTAATTTGTTGCCTCTCTACCTACCAAATTTTTGGCAGCTATGGTCATAAATCACTGTTGGAGACAAAATGAAAGCAAGAGACTCCCCCTTCCCTTCACACAAAAGGGAAGTCTTACAGATACGTCCTTTTATTATTCGCTCTTTCAAGATACATACTAAAAAATGTCACTTTTTTAAATAATCTGTTAGCAAAGCCTGCAGTTTTATATGTTTGATAACATTAACTTTTTTTAACAATATAATCAATTTAGCAAAACAGAATAGTCCACTTTATTAAGCTTGTCATGTGAAGTGTCCAAAAACTGTGCCACTTTTGATGAATTACACTGTTTAGAATGAATTACCAGTAAATGGTGCAGTCGTCTCAGCACTTTGTCATTAAGCATTTAGTGCTATATAATTCAAAATACAAACAGTACGTACTAACATAAGCAAGACTAGAACATTAGTGCAATCCCAGTCATTATGCGGACTGCATTGTAAGCCATTAGTATCACATTGCCTATATTAAATTTCTTCTTGCAATACTCACTTACACACCAGCAGGTCCGCTTTGGGGTGAAACAGTCATGTGGCTTGCTAGTGCTAAAGAAAAGACTGCCTTAACTAGTGACTTAGCTGTATGGGTAGCCAGGAACTTGCTTTCCTTGAAACAGTCCATTTTTAGCTTCCTGTGCTTCTCCCCGAATGGTGACATTTCCTGCCCTGTCTGGGATGTTCAGCATTTGCCAACAAGAGAGGATATTTATGAAGATCCATTTCAACAGTGTCTACTCCTTCAACCAGTAAGAGGTGGACATTTTTTTTAATTCCCTGCTCACCGACTGATCTTACACCCCCCCTGCACATCTCCCCTTTAGGTTGCACAAGTTGGCTATCTACGTAATTACTGTTTTGAGCATTTCACTCATTTTCTCTGAGCCTCTTTAACGATGCCTGCTCATCCATTGCTACATGCCTATTTAGCAGTGGAAAGGGTTTTTTGATGATTCCAATCCCACTACTGATGCTTGCTGTTTGGAGTGCATTTTTCCTCCTCCTGCTGTAGGCAAAGTTCCCACTTAACCCTTTTCACTACTTTGCCTGTTGCTCTTGATTTCTCTTATGGCTTTGGCTGGATTTGTCAATAACTGTCATGCTTCTACTAAAAAACACTATTAACAATACAAAGTAAAGCAATTTAAATTGGACCCCTTTAAACCTGCACACCTGAACAGGGAGAAAAGAATCCCTTTTCTTAGGAGTGCTGACTAAGTTCTGGTCAACAAATAGTTGGGCTTCTCCACACATTTGCTTTTCTGCTGGTTTTCAAAGACTGGCAAAGACCCTTTTCTGAGTGTATACGTTTGAAATTTAACAGTAATGTGTCTTGGTTTTCTCAGCCCTGTTTGTCTCGTCTGTCACAGGGCTTGATGGGCCTTTTCCAGCAAAATCTCCTTTTGCCAACTCTCTTATATACCGGCCCTATTCTAACACACAAACAATAATAAAAGAAAGAAACTTGCCTCCTGCTACAATAAAAATAGCTAAATTTGCCACCAATCGCCCTCATAGGACCCACAATCTTTCACTCAGTTGCAGGACAGCTCAAAGGGGGGTAAATTTAAGATAAGATGCTAACAATTATTTTATCCATTATGGAGCACTAGGGTCTCCTGTTTGTTAGAGAAATGGCACACCAGAAGTCCTGTGATGTAGATTCTTAAACAGTAAGGAAATCTCAGAAGAAATGCAACTAAGTGATATGCTGAACACAGAAGTCAGGCCAAAAAATGGAAAAATGTGAACAAAACAAGAGAGCTTTTGAGATCTTTTGGAAAAAACAATTCAAAGGCCTATTAAAAATAGTGTTTAAGGCCTATAACTCAGAGTAAACCTCCAGGCGTTATAATAGAGGACTGTCTCAAATATGACCAGCACATACTGCACACCATTAAATCTACAGACCAAAAAATAGTCTCCTTTTTTAGGATCAATGGATTCCTTACAGATACTGCAAGAAAAACTCTAGCCACCACCTTCTTCTTGACAACTCTCTTATATGCCGCTCCTATCCTCACAAACTTAAATAGTACTGAAAGGAAGAAAATTGCCTCCTGCTATAATAAAAATAGCTAAAATTTGCCACCAATCTCCCTCATAGGACCCACCATTCTCACAGCTTAAAGCAATTAAACTGGCTTGAACTAAACAACTACCTAACATATTCACAACAAACTACAGCAAACAAACTCATACATCATCCAGAAAAATGCCCTGCACTACAAAACGTACTGCTACCCTACTGTCTAACAAGGACCTCTGCTCTATTAACAAACTGTTATTACTTACAAATAAGTCAATGTTGCAGGAGACTCCATCTACTCCCAATACATTGCTACACTCGAATAGTATCCCCACACAAATAAAACTCTCCAACAAACTCAGTAGTTTTAAACCATTGCGTAAATAGCATCTTAACCAGCGCTGGTCCTGCACATGCTTGTCATCGGGTTAAGACTTTGTGCTCAACGTACAATACTCTCCAAATACTCTCCTTAAACAGAATACTCTCACAGAAATGACAAAACAATTTTTATACATGACTGCTGCCTGTACAATCCACTATGTTGCACATGGGCTTTCACTTTAGTAACTTCTACTTCTGTAAAAATCTTATAATGTATAAATGTGCCTACTGTATGTGTATATATGTAAATAAAAACCCAAGTCTGTGTTTAACTAGAACCAAGTATAATGCAATGTAAACAAATGGAGCTTTTCTCCCCAGGCCTCCGCTGAAAATGTGCATCACCCAGTCAAACTTTCCTGGTAAACAAAGACAAATAATCAAATAAATAATTAAATTTTTGATCGCATCCTTCTAGTTATTCATGGACCACAATGAGGGATACGTTTTGACATCCATCATATACTTCTACACACAATTCAGCCTCACCTCAGATGTCTTGGGCCTTAAGTACGACATTTTCAGAAATGATCAACTGAATTTTGTCTGAATGCTTACTTAAGGCTGGGTCGATTTCTATTGCTTTGTCTGTAGTCCCACACTGATGGTTTCATGCTCCTTATTATTACAGAAACAACTTCTGTTACCGCTGACTCCCAATAGCCAGTGACCTCAGGTGCAGGGCCACTGTAGCTACTTTTTGGTTGCCTGATATCATGTAATGCTGTAAGTGCTTTTCTACCGAATACCTTTTCTTTTGGGTATGTGGACAGTTCATAGTCGTACACAATCTTTCACTCAGTTGCAGGATAGTTCAAGGGGGCTAAAATCAAGATGAGATGCTAACAATTACTTTACCTCTATGGAGGAGTAGAGTCTCTTGTTTGTTAGAGAAATGCCACACCAGAAGTCCTGTAATGTTGACTCAAACAGTAAGGAAATCTCAGAATATGTGAACTGCAACTAAGTGACATACTGTATGTAGAACTCAGACCAAAAAATGGAAAGATATGAACAAACAAGAGAGCTTTAAAATCTTTTGGAAAATAAAATGAAACGACCTATTAAACAGTGCAACAAACAGCATTATTTTATGTAATAACAGGACACCTGCTGGCAAGGCTGTCTAATCCACTCACAAGAGCACCTAGGTATGGTGTTAAAATACTGCTGCTCCAACATTTTTTTAACATCATTCAAACCTGAAAAAAACAATTAACTACTGTACACAACAACATACATCAAACTTAATGTCTCTTACAAAAATCTCAGGTCAGCAAAGAAGAAGACGAAAGAACATTTTGGATCTCATCAACTCACTGCAAATTAGCATCTATAAAATGTCTTAATACTTCCGAGGTCTCCATCAATAACAAAAATCAGCAGTTCGGAATACTCTGCAACAACCTGGATCCTACTGGCCCTCTAAATTAAACACGCTAAAATCAAAAGCTCGCCTGCCGAACGAAAATAACTATAACAGACATATCAAATAAAATAAACTATAATCCCACTCCCAAAAAAGAGCAAAAGGTATGTATTAAAAGATCATCTCCGCAAGAAAACTTAAGCGCAATAAAGTTCTTGATTATTTGCTATTCTGACAGCATATTGCCAAAACAAACACTAACACAAAGTATACATGGGGAGCAGCCTTTACACTAACGTTACTGCAATAATGCTGCTCAGCCTAGGATAGCTTGACACCCATCTGCCTGAAAAGTTCAACTAAGAAAACCAGGGAAAAGAAATACAAAACTATAAATACGACTTGTGCCATACTACTAGGATGTGCCTAACTGGTTTTAGTTGCAAGCAAGTTATAATGCATCACGTACTTTCCACGTTTACCGGTCCTATAACAAATGTAAACAAGAACCAAACTTATTTCCACTTTTAATGGAGTACAACAACTAACCTACTACTTTCAAATCAACATTCCTTCAAGTAAAATCTATAGCAATAATTATATGCATGTCTTCACAGCAAACCATACTCTCCTGAAAATAGATCTTAAAAAGTAATAACTGCTACAATGTATGTAAAATGAAATAGACATTGCTCCTGAAAACAGCCTTCAAGGAAGAGACCTCTGCAACAACAGTAATATCAACACAAAAACTGGCTTAAGTAAAACTGTACTCACCCCAATCACCACACTGTCCTCCCCTTGAAACTTCGAAATAAACTTATCACCTCTTGTTACTTCGGAATCATTCAAAGGCCTGAAACGGCACACCACTTTTATGTTGCACTCTGCCGGATCCGCCATTTTATTTACTTTTAAAAGATATCCAAAGACACTGATGAATAATATAGTAATGCGTATCTAAAATCTATCACTTGAGTTGCAGTGCTGCAAATGTTTTGTTAACAATCCCTTCTATACCCAAGCCGCAACACTTTCTCTTCACTTCAAAAGTACTTCCTATCTCATACGGCAGCCATGTCGGCCCGGCCCGGCGAATCTTGGAGCTCCTTCAGGCTGGCTTGAATGGACGGCCGGTGACGTCACTTCTGCAGATCCCAGCAGCCAGCGTAGCAAAAGCCGGGCCAAGCAGTGCTATTCCTATTGGTAGTAGGAGCGGTCTAAACTCCTTACAGTTCAGAGATCTGGGGGTAGATGTGGCAGGAGGAACTCCCTGTCTCAACAATAAAAAAATGTTACTATGTGCCCAGCAACTTAATATTTCTTTTCAGACACTTGCTGCTGGTGCCTGTAGTCCCAGCTAGACAGCTCCGGGGCTACAGGAAAAAAAGGAGGTTCCAGAGCTCCTCCTCTTCTCAGTCGGCTTTAGTTGAGAAGCACTGTGATGGTTGCAACAGCTGCTGAGTCGACGAGATGCAGATGATGTAAGAATTACTTGACTTGATGCCCAAAACTGACATGGTAGCACTGTTAAACATCCTTATTCGTTCTGAAACATGTTATGTCTTTCACTTGGACTTTGCTTTGCATATTTATTTTACTATTTTTTAATTATATAATCGTGCGCTACGGTGCCGTTCGCCAATACTCACAAAGATATTAATCAGCGGATTATTTCAAAATATTCAGTATTAAGTAAAAGCCATTAATTCAAAGAAGTACCCTAGCCCTATTTCAACTCACTTTTTCGGATGATATTTGGTTGGTCCATGGACCCTTTTTAGCCACTACCTAGGCTCGTAGGCTTAAGTACCAATTACATAAGATACACTGGATCCGCTGACTGTAAGAATTTTAAATTACAAGTAACAACTATGTGGAATAAGGTTAGTATTGCATAAGAAGGCCGCATATGTAAGATCTTTCCCCCCACAGTTCCAGGAAACGACCTCTAGTCAATGTGTATGCAGTTTTGCTAGCTCTCTCTGCGTCTGTGTGGGTTTTTGCCATTGTCCAACACTTTAGTCTAACTCCTCAAAATTATGTATTTACCTTTGTGCTCGTGGACCACTTCATGGATAAAAATGGTCCAAGCAGGAAAATTAAATAAAAAAAAAATATATATATATATATATGTACTAATAGTACTTGCAGTAAGAATGTTTACATTCCCTAAATGTGGACAATTATGTATTCATTCTTTACACCTCTTTACTCTCCCTTCACTCACTCCCTTACTTCTATCAATTTATCTTAACTGGCGCACTCTAAATATAACATAAGCTTGCTTTTCTCTCACTTCATATTGCAGTTCCTGTTTGTGTTATACTAACTTACCTTACATTTCTTAACAAACTGGACAATTTTTCTCTAAGTATTAAATTGTTGTCATATAACCTGTATCTATTCTTAATCAATGTTTTCACAATTGTGTCTAATTTGGTATAATTTGAACTGTAGCTGTTTTTGTATTATTTTTGAAGATTGTAAAATTATTGTTCTTAAAATGTTTTGAAATACTTTGGAGCTTTTTCTTCTGGGCCTCCATTGAAATTGGGCTCCTCTCCAGTCAGACATTCAATAAATAAGAATATTTACAGAAAACTATTTTTCATAACTTCAGCACAATAAAGAAGCGGATGGGAACATTAGAATTTGTAGCCTTCTGTTTGTCTAAAGCTGAAAAGTTGTGACATCTTTTATTGTCTATGTTTGTCTCTGAGATCGGTCAATTTGAAATAAAGATAAGGATTTTTTGTTTGTTTGTTTCTTTATGCTTTTCCCATTGAATTTGTGACCTCTGAGTTAGCACATTTACAAATCGAGATGTGAGTCTGTATCATCCACATGGTCAGTGTGTTGGGGCACTGCAAAAACAAACTGATATTGTGCACTGTAGTGCTGTTTTGTGATCATTAACTTATTTTGTTTATATTTTGACTCTCCATTTTTTCAAGACTTGGTATTTACTTATAGTGTGCCTCTCAAATGTCCCTGATTTTTCAGCATGTCCCTCATTTTGCCCCATATTTATGACTTGTTCCTCCTAAAATTTTTCATGTCTTGGTAAATCACTGAAGATTACAGTAAGTCAGTAATACCAGTCATTAGAGTTTCATACTTAGCCTTCAGAAAATTTGTTCTATTAATTTTCAAGTGAATTAGACTTGTATTTAAAAACTGTCCCTTTTGGAGGACATTTGCCAACCCCACCAATTATTTGTGGCTTTGTCCAGAATTCTTTTTTTTATCCTTTCTTGACAGGATTAGTCCCATTAGTCTGGTCGCTTCTTTTCAGGGGAGACCAAAGGTGGCATTTATACTACTAGGAGAAATTTGGCCGGGGCATCAGGGAACTTTCCCTACTTGTCATTATTGCAAATGGGACCCATTTTGCAGGAGCACTTCCTGTTTCCATTCCAGGCACAGAGGTGGCCCAGAGAAGCAGGTAGGCAGATGGAGAGAGAAAGAGATAATAGAGTGGTGAGAGAAATGGAGGAGAAAGCAGATATCAACATTGGAGAATCTGTGCAGGATGCTGAGGGATGTTTCAAAGAAATCTGTTTGATAGGGATGAGTCAGCAAATGATGAGTGCATAATTACAACCCTCCAGTCAGGAAGGTTGCAAGATGATTTACTTAAAGAAATGGTAGTACAGAGTGAGTCAGAAAATAAAGGAGGTATTTCCTGAGGGAAAATTATGGAGAAAATACAAAAAGGAGGATGCAGATAAAATCCTGAAGAGGAGTGGTAAGATGTAAAACATATGCAGAGTAAGTGTAGAAAAAGGCTAAAGGGGGTCAGGAGAAAAAAAAGGCAGAAGAAAATGAAAAAATGCAAGTATGTAGTAAGAATTCAAAGTAAAGAAGACAAAGACATGGACAGGTATGAAGTGTGGGAGAATTTAATATCTCCTTTGGGTGTAAAATCACATGATGTAAGAGCATTTATTCTTATTAACAAACAGACATTTTGTGACATTATATTTGAGACTTTTTTTTTCAATGCAAAATTTTCTTGGAGAATATAAAAAAAGAAATATTATAACCCATGGAATCTTTGTGATAAAAGCATTTAACAGGGAAACAAAAAAAATCATGTGCAATTTTGAACAGAGGTCAAAAAAGAGACTTAGGACATTTGAAAACTTTATGTAAAGAAGTATTGGTTATTGCAAAAGTTTATGACAAAAGGGATTTATAGACTGGTGGATAGGATTGTAATATTGTGTTAAAAATAGAGAAAAAATTGTACATATACCAAGCATGATAAATGTGGAGGAGAATAGTGGTGACGTAAAATACTGGGGATAAACCAAAACATGTTTTCTTGTGGAAAAAAAGGCAATTGATAAGTAATTATGATAAAAGAAAATGTTGTATTTGTAGGAAAATGGGACATGATGAAAAAATGTGAATTGGATTGTTATAAATGTAACAAAATGGATGATTTATGGATGGATTACAAAACTCAAAATAACAGTAAATAAGAAAGAGAAAAAAATGCACAAAGAAAGGACAATTTAGAATTAAGAAAAACAGAAGAAAAAATAGATGAGAAAAATAATGATGGCATAGAAGAAGGTTTTGAAATACGTGATTAAGAAGAAGACATACACTGGGAGGTAGCAAACGAAAAAAAAATAATTATGTTGGTAAAAAGATAAAAGACAGAAAAAAGAATCTTTAAAGGGATAAGTGCAAAAGAAAAAAAGGTAGGAGAAGGATAACAAAATACACAGCTAATGACTGGGGGATGGTATAATGGTTAAGATTTTTGACTCAGAGACAAAAGTTACAGTGTTTGATTCTCACATTTGGAAAGAAAATTGGCTAGGCTTAGAATGGCCTATTAAGAAAGATAGCCTAGTAATTGGCTATGAACTTATGAAACTAACTCTAAGGAAAAGGGAAAATGAAAAATTTAGAGTGCTTTCTGTAAATGTGAATAGTATTAAGAATATAGTAAGAAGAACGGGGATTTTGGAGTGGTGTAATACATGTGATGTAAGTGTTATTATATTGGAAGACACAATATTTTTAACAAATGAAGAAAGACTGCAAACAGAAAAATTATGGGTAAGAGAGAGAGTCTGGAATTTGGGAAGTGAGAGATGCTCTGGAATAGTTGTATTATGTAGAAATACAGTAAGGATATTAGATATAACTTTAGAAACATGGGATGATTAACCACTGTAGATTTAAAAAGGAAAAACAAGTATATTGAATTATAATATTATATGCTCATACTAATTGTAAAGAAAGAGAAAGCTTATTTCACCAGATTTTAGACTATGTAGTGATAAATATGAATGTTATAATAACAGAAGTCTTTAACTGTGATTTCATAGACCAGTGTTAAAGGAAAGGAAATGACATAAGAAAAATGTTAAAAGTTATAAGATGTGGTAACTTATAACTTTGGGACAAAAATTTATGGACTTACAAAAGGGGTATGTATAGAACTGAAGTAGATTATTTTATAGTATCAGAAGGTTTAGTTGTAGGAGAAATGGAGGTACCAGAAACAGGATTTTTGGATCATCCTGCAATACAGTTAGAGATAAAGGAAAACAAGGAATATATAAAAACAGGTAAAATAATAAAATGGATAAATGAGAAAGCATGTAATGAAAAAGGAAATAGTTTAGTAATACGGTTATGGAAAGATCATATTATTATGAGAACATTAAATATTGGTCTGAATGGTGGATGATATTTAAGGAAAAATATATATTTTTTTACAATTGCAATATATGAGAAAAGTAGAGAAAGAAATATATATAAAAAAATAACGATGCATTGGAAGTCTTAGAGCATAATGATAGAAAGTACTTTGACAAAGAAAAAGAGTTATATAAAAATCTAAGTAAAATACAATAATTTTTTATACAGGCAAAGATAGTAGTGTAATGAGAGAAATAAATGTAAAAGGAGAAATAGAAAGAAGTAGGGGAAAATATGAATAGTGTAGTTCAATATGTACAAGAAATGTTTAAAGAAAAAAGAGAGTTGTGAAAAAACATGCAAAGTAAAAAAGTTAACAGAAAAAGAGAATAAAGAGTTGGAAAAGGAGATTTCTTTAAGTGAGTTAGATAAAGTATTAGGACAAGTAAATTAAGACTTTTGGTCACTGTTTCATAGCCTGAGGTCACTATATCTGACCTCAATATTGCAGGACCTCTGTCACAAAGCACTACACCTACAAGTTTACTGAGACTGAGGCTTTTGTCATTGTTTCATGTAAGCATATTTATCACAAAGAACCTTATTGTGTATTAACTTTAATTAGTTATATACATGCCTGTTGTGTGATTGGAAGGCTCTCTGAACCCTTTACTAAGATGTCTGCTTTTTCCTTTTGCTTGACCAGTAGACTGTACTGCATATACCAGGTATTTAGTCCCAGGAAATGACAGAAAACTTGTTTTACTTGCACTTGTGTGTTAATTAATTTGTTCTGGTTCTACAGTAATTGCTGTCAGTTATAAACTAACCTCTAAATTGACCTGAGGGTGAGGTTGAAAGTATAGTAGAATGTGTTGCTAAATAGCCCCTCAGTGTTGTCTCTTTTCACACTCAGTCAATATATTCCTTCATAGAGCAGGTAGTGTCATATGTTATTTCATTTTTATTTGTTCTAAGACTCTGTAAAACATTGAAAGGACTTTAGCAGTGTGTTATATTTAATGCGTGAACGTCTTCAGAAACACTTACATAACAAACCCAGTTCCTTAAATACTAACAATACAGGACCTCATATCAATTATCAAATAATATAAAAAAATATTTAA